>NC_136860.1:6390451-6417951 GCF_951799975.1 Gobius niger | reverse complement strand
AGGTCATGAGGTGGGGTCATGAGGTCATGAGGTCATGAGGTGAGGTCATGAGGTGAGGTCATGAGGTCATGAGGTGAGGTCATGAGGTGGGGTCATGAGGTCATGAGGTCATGAGGTGAGGTCATGAGGTGAGGTCATGAGGTGAGGTCATGAGGTCATGAGGTGGGGTCATGAGGTCATGAGGTCATGAGGTGAGGTCATGAGGTGAGGTCATGAGGTGAGGTCATGAGGTGAGGTCATGAGGTGGGGTCATGAGGTGGGGTCATGAGGTCATGAGGTGAGGTCATGAGGTGAGGTCATGAGGTGAGGTCATGAGGTGGGGTCATGAGGTGGGGTCATGAGGTCATGAGGTGAGGTCATGAGGTGAGGTCATGAGGTGAGGTCATGAGGTGGGGTCATGAGGTGAGGTCACGAGGTGAGGTCATGAGGTGAGGTCTTGAGGTGAGGTCATGAGGTGAGGTCTTGAGGTGAGGTCATGAGGTGAGGTCATGAGGTCATGAGGTCATGAGGTGGGGTCATGAGGTGGGGTCATGAGGTCATGAGGTGGGGTCATGAGGTCATGAGGTGAGGTCATGAGGTGGGGTCATGAGGTCATGAGGTCATGAGGTGAGGTCATGAGGTGAGGTCATGAGGTGGGGTCATGAGGTGGGGTCATGAGGTGAGGTCATGAGGTCATGAGGTGAGGTCATGAGGTGAGGTCATGAGGTGGGGTCATGAGGTGAGGTCATGAGGTGAGGTCATGAGGTGAGGTCATGAGGTCATGAGGTCATGAGGTGGGGTCATGAGGTGAGGTCATGAGGTGGGGTCATGAGGTGGGGTCATGAGGTGAGGTCATGAGGTGAGGTCATGAGGTGAGGTCATGAGGTGAGGTCATGAGGTCATGAGGTGGAGTCATGAGGTCATGAGGTCATGAGGTGAGGTCATGAGGTGAGGTCATGAGGTGAGGTCATGAGGTGAGGTCATGAGGTCATGAGGTGGGGTCATGAGGTCATGAGGTCATGAGGTGAGGTCATGAGGTGGGGTCATGAGGTGAGGTCATGAGGTGGGGTCATGAGGTCATGAGGTGAGGTCATGAGGTGGGGTCATGAGGTCATGAGGTCATGAGGTGAGGTCATGAGGTGAGGTCATGAGGTGGGATCATGAGGTGAGGTCATGAGGTGAGGTCACGAGGTGAGGTCATGAGGTGGGGTCATGAGGTCTTGAGGTGGGGTCATGAGGTCATGAGGTGAGGTCATGAGGTGGGGTCATGAGGTCATGAGGTGGGGTCATGAGGTCATGAGGTGAGGTCATGAGGTGAGGTCATGAGGTGGGGTCATGAGGTGGGGTCATGAGGTGAGGTCATGAGGTGAGGTCATGAGGTGGGGTCATGAGGTGAGGTCATGAGGTGAGGTCATGAGGTGAGGTCATGAGGTCATGAGGTCATGAGGTGGGGTCATGAGGTGAGGTCATGAGGTGGGGTCATGAGGTGGGGTCATGAGGTGAGGTCATGAGGAGGTTGTGGCTGCACGATCCTCAGCACAAGCACAAATGTCAGGGAATCCAATAATCCACACATGAGCATACTTTTTTGGAAAAAACAGTTGTCATGCTAAGGTCATGCTGAGGTCATGCTGAGGTCATGCTGAGGTCATGCTAAGGTCATGCTGAGGTCATGCTGAGGTCATGCTGAGGTCACGCTGAGGTCATGCTGAGGTCATGCTGAGGTCATGCTGAGGTCATGTTTCGGTGACGGTCTATGATAACCACATTTTTTCCGATTGTGTCTGTGTCAGGGTCGACACAGCATAATGAAGTTGGAGAGCGCGGCGTTTGTGACGTCTCCGGCTGAAGACCAGCACACGGTGATGAGGAGTGAGCAGTCCACAGCTCAGGTAAACCACTCCTCTTACTACCATGAGTGTTTAAGCTCTCTAACCACTCTGTCCTCCGTCTTTCCGCCCATTAACCCATGTGCTGTGTGTGTGTAGGCCCAGGTGGTGGCGCTGTTCTCTCAGAAGCCCTCTGCTGCGGTCAGGGTGCTGCTGGTGGTGGTCAGCCTCGTCGTGGGGCTCCTCATCCTGGCTGCACTCATCTACTGTCTTTGGAAGGTACGCAAGCCCACTAGAGACCACCATCAATGTGTTGTTTCAAAAAAACAAAAAATAACTGCCCGCTGATCATAAAGACCGTATTGGACCCTGAAAGTAGTGAAAAGTGATTATGAACTCATCATCACTGTGAAGAATTGGGAGTTAGACATTTTTAAAGATTTGATCCACAGCTATCAATTTAAGATGCATGAAAAAAAAAAAATGAAAAAAAGAAAACTGGTATAGGGCCATTAATACATCATGTTCACTACATGGAAAGGTAGAAATGTAGATGACAATTGTGTGATATCTAAAAACAAATGTGTTCAATTCTATTTAAAATTATTCATTTATTTATGTTGTTTTTGACTAAAATAAATAATAAATGAACATGGTTAATGTGGCTTATGAGACAGATGTTTCAGAGAATTCAATCCCCTTCAGTCGGTCTTAATTTTTACATATTACAACATATTTTAATTTAGTTGTAGTGTATATTACTGGTCATTTAAGTAAAGATTTAGTCAAATAATTCCATTCAGTTTTTGTCTGGTTTTAGTCGACTAATTTTGCATGTAAAGTCGACTAAATCTCAACTAAACTTAGTCAACTTTACATTTAGAATATTTGATATAATTTAAATGATATTATTGATTTAGTGTTTTTTAATCAATGAAAATATCTGGATTTAGTCTCATTGATTTAGTTTTAGTCTAATTTTAGTCAGCAAAAAGTATTACTTTGACCAAAATGATGACCAAATGTTGTGATGGGCTTCAAGGCTTTCCTGCCAAAAAGTCTCATCGAACTCTCTGAGCTGTTTCATTCTGTTTGAACACTGACCTCTTGTGGACAGTTATCAAAACAAAATTGTTGTTGTCTTTTCCCTGAAAGTCTAAGCTTCCCTCCAAACCATGTACTGTTGCTGCTACAGGATTGGCCGTAGGCATATCTGTTAGCAAAAGCAGCATGCTGATTAATGAGCTTTTATTGTAGATTTTTCATTTAAAATCATTTATGCCCTTAGCAGTCGTCAGATTGTTCCACGTATGTTGTGTTGTGTGTTTCAGGCGGGCTTCTTCAAGAGGGAGCTGCAGAAGAAGAAACTGCAGCGGGACAGCTGGGACTATGTGCCTAAACTGGGCCCCAGAGAGAGCTTCTCCTAACACTCACACAGGGGAACACGTCAGGGATGTCCACTGGGCCCCGGGCTTTTTTTTATCAGCCTTTCCAAAACTACTGCGTACTTCCACTGATCCACGGCCCCACGGACTGGCCAGAGTGACCGGCATGGAGCTGTTGGAGTGGGGGAAGGACGGACTGAAGTGAGAGGAAGTGCCCTGTGACCTCTGACCTTCAGGGGTCATACGACTGCCTGCACTGAACAGTCAGAGCACAGACTAATAAACAGCAAAAACAGTCCGACTGAACCTGGAGAAGCCACGTCCTGTCTGTGTCTACTGAATGTTTTCATGCAGAGGAGAAGCAGCTGAAGCCACGGTTCAGTCACTTCTGTCATTTAGAGACATAACATGCAAAATCATCTTTCAGCAGCTTTTCACCACCTTAGAACCCATTAACCCAGCCATACGCCATCCAAACACTCTGGATTGGCGTTTTGCTTCATGCCCACAATGATCAAAAGTTTTTAGCAGACAGACAGACATTTTTCACTGTAATTTAATAAAAATATTAAATGACAGAAATACTAAAGTACAATATAATGAGTGTGTTTACATGTACTCAAGTTTCCCCGTTTCAGAAACCCCAAGATAGCAGTTTTTCCGGTAGTGAGAAACCTGTATCTTCCCATTTGTTGCCCATGTGCTGTTAATTGTAAACAAACATGGCGGCGACTAGTCCGAACATGAGTGTGAAGAGCTCCTGTTTCTGAAGTCAAGAGGAGATGGCGTTTTGTATTATTGCATATTTAAGATGGAAAGAAGCATCTCAATGTGGATTTATGTCGAACTGTCGCAGATCATTTCAAGGCAGCTTATTTTATGTGTAAAAATAGCAAAACCTGCCTACATTCTCTGCGACTAAATCTAGATGATGCATAGAGCCAGGTTAAAGTAAAGTATTATCTTAAAGCTGCCCTCAGCTATTCCATTTTTGCAGGACTGGCATGGTGGCATTCCCACATTGCATCATTAGATGTGCCACCTTTGAAACATTGAGCTAGCTTTGTTCCACAGAGGCAGACGAGCGCCGCCTCACCCCCAACAAAACCCTCCCCTGCCCTCCCACCATGATAGCACAAACATGCAGGGGTCGCTAATGTTTGAAGCAGCAACAGTTAGCGGCTAACACAGTCAGAGTTTAGCATTCATGGCTAACGCAGTCAGAGTTTAGAATTCGCGGCTAACGCAGTCAGAGTTTAGCATTAGCGGCTAGCCCAGTCAGTCTCGCGTTCGCGGCTAACGCTGTCAGAGTTTAGCATTAGTGGCTAAAAAAGTCAGAGTTTAGCATTCATGGCTAACGCAGTCAAGTTTGGCATTAGCGCCTAGCACAGTCAGAGTTTAAAATAAGCGGCTAACACAGTCAGAGTTTAGCATTAGTGGCTAGCACAGTCAGAGTTTAGCATAAGCGGCTAACACAGTCAGAGTTTAGCATTAGCAGCTAGCACAGTTAGAGTTTAGCATAAGCGGCTAACACAGTCAGAGTTTAGCATTCGTGGCTAACACAGTCAGAGTTTAGCATTAGCGGCTAGCACAGTCAGAGTTTAGCATTCGTGGCTAACACAGTCAACGCAGAGTTTAGCATTAGCGGCTAGCACAGTCAGAGTTTAGCATTTGTGGCTAACACAGTCAACACAGAGCTTAGCATTCGCGGCTAGCACAGTCAGAGTTTAGCATTCGTGGCAAACACAGTCAACACAGAGTTTAGCATTATGACTGAGGTTTACTAAAGAAACATGCGACCTGCTCTGATGCAGCTGAAATCCTCAAGAAATGCCTGTTTGTTTAATAATACAATATCTGAAGCACGCACCGAAGTGTATGAGGCGTTCAAATTGTATTTGGAAAATTAACGCTCATCAAAGAACTGCATCAAAGTTGCAGTTCAGCAAATGGCCTCAAAATGTTTACTTTGCTGCATATTTTATTTATTCTGCTGATAAATGTGTTTTGCACACAGGATTATTGACACTTCCCTTCTGTCTTTGAACGCATCACAAGAACAGCGTGTGGAGAGGAGTGAGGGGCGTGGCTGAGGGGAAAGTCAGGTGACATTCACCTACTGATGAAAAACAAACTCAGGAGTAACAGCTGAAGGCAGCTTTAAAAACAGGGTTTTATTTTCCTACATAAATCAAAGATTTGTTTAAAGGGGATTTTGCCAATGTCTTTTGTTTTTTTAATCAGCTAGTTATTTGTAAAAAAAAAAAAAGAAAAGAAAATTAAACATTCCATGTTTTGGGGGTTTTAAACTAAGGCAAATAAAGCAAGGCCCTCTGCTGTAGCTTCTTTTGTAAATAGGAGATTGTGAAAAGATTTTAACCAAAATGACTTGTTTGTATTTATATTGTTTCTCTCAGAGCTGACGCTGATCTGCCGCCGCACACACATCCGTCCTCCTAATGACTACTTTCTTATTCAATCCAGAGACATATTTCTACAGAGTTTATAATGTTTAATACTGCTGAAAGTTTGTTTTATTAAAGTCTGCTGTCACACTGCTGGGGGTCATGTCTTTGTGTCACTGCCGCGGGGGTCACTGTGCTGCGAGGTCACCGCTCACTGTGCTGCGGGGTCACCGCTCACTGTGCTGCGGGGTCACCGTAACCTTAACCTTAACCCTAACCCTATTCTAACCCTAAAACCACATCTTGACCCTCAAACAGTCCTTCAAATAAGTGAGGACCGCCTAAAATGTCCTCACTCTTGGTCTACAACTGGTTGATGTCCTCACTTTGTGGGCCTTTACAAGTACGCACACACATCCCATTACACATTTTTATTTTTAGCTTGTAGTCATTGCTGTTGGATATTTTAGTTCATTTTAAGGAGGGTCTTTGGTCGTTCTGCTCCTTCTGTACCTTCTGTACCTCAAAGACCTGAAAACCAAATGTGTCCATAAAGAAAACAGACAGTTGTAACTCCCCAGTCTCTGTTTGTGTCACTGACTTTGTGCACACGCAGATCACTCACATGAATATGTCTGTTTTTAAATATTTTCCTTATTTCCTGGCAAACTGTCGTTTCCTTTAATGTGTTGCCCTGGGGCAGGCTGGCAGAGACGTGGCTTTTCACCGATCACACTATTGCACTACTCACCACAAGGGGGCAGTGTCGAACCACTCACTACTACAGCCGGAAGGATTTTACTTTATTTTTTACAGTCTGTTTTACTCTCACAGATTCACGTTTACATGAAAATAAATAAATTATAGAATTGTACAAGATGAAATGAATGAATGGGCATGTTTTATCTGATTCTACAACTAAAACATGAAATTTGTCCTGGACAGAAATGCAAAAAACCTGATATCCTATTCAGAGTGTTTTCATTTCCTAAAATGAGTCCTCATTAAGATAAGCTCTGAAATATTATAATTATATTGGACACCCATGTTTTTTGTTTTGTTTTTATCATTAGTACCTGTCCCTCAGTCTCATTTCCATCACATGCAGACTGTAACTTCATGAGTTTGTTTTAACACATCAGCAGAAACAGCAGGAACATCTCACAGGGCTGATAATAATTAGTCATTTCTGAATAAACATTAGAGAAAAACATTTCTTTGGTTTATTTTGTGGTACATACAGCAGGAACCAGATATTTAAATACACTTTATTAAAAAGACACATTTGCATTTTTTTTTATCACTGTCTGACATGAAACCAAAATTAACTTTCAGCTCAATTAGAATTTATTTTACATTATTTCTCTTTGCTAAATGCCAGAAGGATGAGAGATACATTTTTCTTCATGGTTTTCTATTACGTTGTACAAAACCAAAAGCTTGCATACATTTCATTAATATTTGGTAGCATTGCCTTTAATCTGTTCGTTTTTGGGTCAAACCTTTTGGATGATTTCCTTCCACAAGCTTCTCAATATAGGTGCAGGAGTTTCGGTCCATTCCTCCAAACAGAACTGGTGTAACTGAGACACATTTGTAGCCACCTTGTGTGCCTATGCCTTTTCATCTGGATTGAGATCTGGACTTTGTGATGACCACTTCCTTAAGACACTTTGTAACCAGTATTGGCCGTTTGCTTTGGGTCATTGTCCGTTCGGAGCAATCTGCGCCCAAGCTTCCTGGCTGATGTCTTGAGATGTTGCTCCAATATTTCCACATAGAGTTCTTTCTTCATGATGTCATCTATTTAGTGAAGTGCACCAGTCCCTCCCACAGCAAAACAGCCCCACAGCATGATGCTGCCCCCCCAGTGTTTCACTTTTGGGATGGTGTTCTCAGGCATTTTCCTCCAAACATGATCATGGTCATTATGGACAATTTGTTTTTATTTTATTTTCCCGTCAGACCACAGGATATGTCCCCAAATCAAGTCTTCATCCTTGTGTGCAGTTTCTTTTCTCTGTTTCTTTTAGAGTCAGAGCTTCTTCCTGCAGAGTTCCCTCTCTAACCATGTCGGTGCAGGACTTGTTTCCCTCTGGATAATGACAAACTCTTACCAGGTTCAGCATCTTCACCAGGTCTTTTGTTTTTGTTCTTGGGTTGATCTTCACATTTCAGACACAGCACGTTCATCTCTGGGACACAGAACCCGCCTTCTTTCTGATCTGTATGAGGACTGGACATTTCCATCATTGTTTTAACCAATGAACCTGAACCTTCAAGTGTCTTGAAATTGCCCCTAAGGATGAACCAGACTTGTGCTTCCAAGGTCATGACATCTTCATCTGGGCTTTCCCAAGTTGTTTAAAGGTATAGTAATCTTAACGTAACTTCTGACTTTGTCGAAAGTAACACAGTCTCTCTCTCATTCTTCTGGAATTTAGCAAATATAAAGAATTTTGAAAATTCTAATACACCTAAAAAAAGGGAAAAAAACATGCTATGTGTCTTTTTATATATTGTATGTAAATATCTGGTTCTCACTGTATAAGGCTAAATGCTAAATCTAAGCAAAGCAACAACAGGAGATTTTCAAAGAAATGTGATGTTTAGTCATGACCACCATATGTTTGTCTGTGTGATGGAATAAAACAGTAGAAAATGCCCTGAATTGGCTCAAATCACTGATTACAAAGATGTTTACTCTAGTTTCAATAAAAATCAGTCCTGAAGCTTTTTTGCTGTGACAAGTCATGTCCACAACGCAATGTTATTTCCATCACTAAACTAGAATACATAGCAATACCACTGTCAAAGTAGAAATCAGAAACTAAGAAAGTAGACATTATACAGTAAATATAAATGTTTAATTTTGACCAAAAGTACAAAAATATCCAAACGCTCATTGTTTTTTAACTCCACTTTTATGCTTCTGCACTTCCTGTGTGAGGCCCTGTGTGAGGCCCTGTGTGAGGCCTCGTGTGAGGCTCTGTGTGAGGCCCTGTGTGAGGCCCTGTGTGAGGCCCTGTGTGAGGCCCCTGTGTGAGGCCCCGTGTGAGGCCCCGTGTGAGGCCCGTGTGAGGCCCCATGTGAGGCCCTGTGTGAGGCCCCGTGTGAGGCCCTGTGTGAGGCCCCATGTGAGGCCCTGTGTGAGGCCCCGTGTGAGGCCCTGTGTGAGGCCCCTGTGTGAGGCCCCGTGTGAGGCCCCGTGTGAGACCCTGTGTGAGGCCCCTGTGTGAGGCTCCGTGTGAGGCCCCGTGTGAGGCCCCTGTGTGAGGCCCCGTGTGAGGCCCTGTGTCTCAGATACAGCCGCAGGAGGCCGTGGACTCGGCCTGTTCCACCTCTTGTCCGTACAGACACAGGAGGCGCGGGTGGACCCTGAGGACGACAAATTCAGAGTAAAACAAATGGACATAAAGTTCTGAGAGAGACTTTAACACATTGGCAAATGTTCAGTTCAAGTCCATTTTCAAAGACAACATTGTTGACATGTTTTGACACACGCGTGTTATCGATCTCTTTTCATCGCGTGGATTGAAGACTTTAACAGGATGTTTCTCAGCCGTCCATGGATCAATTTTGACCATTTAAAAACTCGGAAATTTTTTAAAATCTCGAATGTTTTGCTCTTTCTACGAGAAGCCGCTCTGCTTTGTCAAACACGCTCCAGAAAGGGAGAGAGAAGTGTCGGGTTACAGCTGTTCACTACACACCACGCCCCCTCAGACTAAAAAAAAGAAGAAAAAAAACGTAATAATACATAAAATGTCCAGATTGTGACTCTTCACAAGTTTTTGATGGTCATTTATTTCACGTCTGTTCATCACAGAGCTACCATCACCACACATAAGGAGTATTAGAGTGTTAATATGCTCTCAGCGTATTAAAGTCCTACGCTGCACATTAATAAGGTCTTTAAATATGGCGCTGGTTAAATGTTTCTAGAAGGGTCCGTTGTCGCAGATGTGTGCAGTCTCTAATGTGTGCATATGGCACTTTTCTTTCCGTCCTCACTGCGCTGATATTGCTGCGATACCACCCCCTGGTGGCTCAGTGTGAAAAAAGTCTATAACATTAGCAATGAGTGCAGTTTTTTCACTTCTACTGAACAATTTGCGGTGAAAAAACCTCCACATGGACCTGATTTAGGCTCGACTTTATTGGTGCGTGATAAATATGTTAAAGAGGGGGTATTATGCTTTTTTCAATCACATAGCACCAGTCTATATCACACTACAATGATGACCAAACCTTCTGTTGGTCTGTAAATGCAGTAAATTAGAATAACTGCCTTGAATAAAATGTCTCTCTCAAAATGGCTGTAGTGAATGTCTTGAAATAGGCCTCTGTCTCTTTAAGAACCTCTGACCTTTTCCGACACGCCCCCTCCACACGCTGTCTGTGGCATCAGTGGGGAGGGGGTTCTGCTGAGGGGCAGTGGTTGGTTACTCGGCTGGTGACGAAAGCTCGGAGGCGTCTCCAGGAGGTGGGGGCGTTCCTAGGCTAGGCCACGCCCCCTTGTATGACGTGTTGCCGTCTGTAGAAACCATTTCTATGGTTACAGATATGTTCCATCAGCAGAGAAACCAAGCAGAAACCCTCTAAACCTGCCCCGGTCTGTTTGAGTCCACACACATCATTACTTCACCTGATGAGGACTTCATGCCCGAGCCGCACCAGCTCTCCGTCCATGTTCCAGGGAAACGCACCCGTCCCTGATTGGATGGCGGGATCGGAGCCGCTCTCTGATTGGACGATGGGCAAGGCGCTGCTCTCTGATGGGACGGGCTCCTCTTCGCTCTCCTCTTCTGCACCAATCAGAGCGCGGGGGCGGATCCTCACGGCGGTCACGGTGTGGGCCTCCACAAACGGGAAGTCCAACTGCAGAACAACAGAAACATGAGCTATTCACCTCATTCCGCCCTGTTTGTGCCATGAATCAGCACTTCCTTTGTCTTGACTAGTGCTGTCAATGGATTTGCTGTGACTGAAGGCACGGGGGAAGACCAGACAGGTCCTAAAGAACTCGTCAAAGCTAAGGTAAGAACATATCTCAGTATGGAAAAACGGTGGCCTATTCCTTTAACTAATGTGACGACGTCCACAGGAACTTACGGAATAAGGTGAATAGGTCGCGTTTCCACTGACTGAAAATAGTCCCTCGGAAAAAGAGATTGTTTTTAACATCAGTAGGATTTTTCAAAAATTAAAAACTTACTAAACAAAACAAAAACACGGCTAATTCAAGTTCACAGCTGTAAATATTTATTTCTGACTGTTTGTTAATTTGAGAGAAAAGGCAAACAATGTCAATGAATTTTACCAACATTAAAATGTGAGCATATTTTTAGAGCTTGGCCAGCACAAAGCAACAACAAAATAATCAATAGTAAGGGGATAAAGGTTTAGAGAACAGTTCTTCAGAGCTCCAGTAGGGGGCAGCACAGTCTCGCCGTAAGCCTTTGATAAATCCCGTGTAGAAACAGTTCATTTTCAGGCAGTGTAAAATAAAAATAAGGGTTTTGCAAAATGAGTGAGTAAAATCTGTGAACGTCGGTTAGAATGTAGAAGCTCTGACTCTTTCCTGTCGATAATTCATCAAGATATGATGTATGACTGTATTAAGTGTTGGTTTGGTTGTTATTTTCTTTTTTATTATTTAAAGGTCAGGTCTGTAGGACAAACTCAGTGGTTTGAATAAGGCACAAAGTTATAATTATAACATTTATTGAACAGATTTCTCTGACGGATTTACTTAAAGTGCACATGACAGGTTTTAATCCTTTTGTAATTACGTCTTAGTTAAATGGATAACATCCGTTAAAAATCATAGATTTATTTCAATGAAGCAGCATTTCAATGAAGAAACATTGGGAAGAAAAGTTATTTTTATTAAAATATTTAAGTTAATTACATAGAGATGACGAGAGGTTTTCTTCATCGGCTAGGCCACGCCCTCCTGTCTGTATGTATAACATGGTTGGCACGGTAACAGTTTAAAAATGTTTACCTCTTATCTATGTCACTTCCTGTCAGAGTCCAATAAGGAAATGAAACAAAAAATGTCAAACTCTAAATGCTGGGTAAGATTTGAGCAAAATCTTATGAATAATTGTGTTAACAATGTTTCAGCAAAACTTGTGTCTAATGTCTCATATGCACTTTAAGTATTTTTATCAGCAAAATGATGCTTTCACTTTTACTTTTATTGAAGTCATATTTGACCAGTAGTATCTGTATTTTTACTCAGGCAACAAAGGTTAAGGACACAACTGTATGTGGTCGTGTATGACGGAGTTTCATCAGTTTGTAAACACTGTGGATTACCAGATCTTCTGCCTCAGTTCCCAATAAACCTAAAAGGACTCTCTCTGATGTAGATACTGACTACCAACATCCCTGCTCCTGTCCTCAACCGCCAAAACAACACCTGAGCCTGTCTTTGGTCTGGTCAGGTGCTTAACCTCTGACCTGCCGACACGGCTCAGTCACAGAGCGCCGCCACACATCGAGATTAGCCCATTTGAGCCTGGTCCAGCCCAATCCAGCCTGGCTCTGGACCCACTGACCTGCTTTCTAAGTATACTCCACCGAGGAGCCTGAGGGGACTGGACTTCCACGGAATCTTCTCCCTGTCTCCATATGTGTTGCTTTTCCCCCTTGACACCGGTCAGTCCTTACAGCGTAGTCCAGGGTCAGAGCTGCCGTTGAGCCGAGAAGGCGTTTTAGAAATGCCTCGTACAGCGCAGAGGGCGGGTTACGCCGTGTGTCGGGAGTAAGCAAGCTTTATTAAAGCTTTATTATTAGTAAGTTGGACCACCAGAGTTAAAACTGAAATAGGGTTCATGCACCAACAACTAAACGATCTCATTAGCTTCTGGTCACCATGTTAAAGGAGCAGGGAATGATTAGAACAATAAATTCTTTGCTGCTCAAATGAGGGATTATAAGGAAGAAAGTCACATGTTTTTATTAATAGCATGTGGAGCCGTAGCCGTCGTCACCCAAAAAACAAATTAAATCCAACTTTATTTTTATTGAAAGTTTTGCATTTTAGCCATACTCCTCCTCCTCCACAGTGGGTTCACATACCTGACCAGTGGGGGCGCTGTATCTCTTTAGATGTTTGATGAACTGAGTTCTGGAAGTGTTGCCCACGGCGATGAGTGCAGCGCTGCCATTGGCCAGTCTGAAACCAGATGTCAATACTTATTATTATTATAGTTCAGTTAGAAGAAGTTGTATCATGCATTACTCAGGCTCAGCTCTGCAGTAAAATGGTCAAACTTGCATAAAAATGAAGGTGTTAGGGGCCAGTCCTCTGGGCGTGTGGGGGTCAGTCTCACCTGGTGTTAGGGGCCAGTCCTCTGGGCGTCAGTCTCACCTGGTGTTAGGGGCCAGTCCTCTGGGCGTGTGGGGGTCAGTCTCACCTGGTGTTAGGGGCCAGTCCTCTGGGCGTCAGTCTCACCTGGTGTTAGGGGCCAGTCCTCTGGGCGTGTGGGGGTCAGTCTCACCTGGTGTTAGGGGCCAGTCCTCTGGGCGTCAGTCTCACCTGGTGTTAGGGGCCAGTCCTCTGGGCGTCAGTCTCACCTGGTGTTAGGGGCCAGTCCTCTGGGCGTGTGGGGGTCAGTCTCACCTGGTGTTAGGGGCCAGTCCTCTGGGCGTCAGTCTCACCTGGTGTTAGGGGCCAGTCCTCTGGGCGTGTGGGGGTCAGTCTCACCTGGTGTTAGGGGCCAGTCCTCTGGGCGTGTGGGGGTCAGTCTCACTTCGTGTTACGGGTCAGTCCTCTAGGCGTGTAGGGGTCAGTCTCACCTGGTGTTAGGGGCCAGTCCTCTGGGCGTGTAGGGGTCAGTCTCACCTGGTGTTAGGGGTCAGTCTCACCTGGTGTTAGGGGCCAGTCCTCTGGGCGTGTGGGGGTCAGCCTCACCTGGTGTTAGGGGCCAGTCCTCTGGGTGTGTAGGGGCTCAGACAGGGGATGGACATGACGCTGATGTTCAGGTACAGCCCTTGTGTGGTCGTCCAGGACTCCTCTTCCTCCTCTGAAAATATCAATCAGAGGGAACACTCAGTATCACTGCAGAGCGTTGACACAGTGTATTATACTTTACAGATCGGAGACCTGAGTGGGCAGAGTCCACCTCAGAATCTTCACTTCTGCAAAGACATCACAAGAGAAGAACACAAGAGCCATGAGTGTGTTTGTGTATATGTTTTTACTTTCAGTATTGTTGTAGTTTGAAAGGTTTGAAATGAAATAAATTAAAACTAAATGTGTTGGCAATCTGTGATGTCCTTGGATCGCTTCCTTAGTGATCATCAGATGTTCAACCTGGATTTAAAATTGCCTATATTTTCAGCGACAATATCGAAATAATGGATTGCTTTTATTTTTGTGACATATAAGAAACAAAGACTTTTTCCGGAGGGACTTTGGATCTTTGAATAGCTAATCATAAGTGAAAAAAATTGTAAAACCACAAATTTTGCCATGTTCATTTTGTGTGTTAGCGTGTGTGTTAGCGTGTGTGTTAGCGTGTGTGTTAGCTTGTGTGTTAGCATGTGTGTTAGCGTGTGTGTTAGCGTGTGTTAGTGTGTGTGTTAGCGTGTGTGTTAGCTTGTGTGTTAGCGTGTGTGTTAGCGTGTGTGTTAGCGTGTGTGCTAGCGTGTGTCTTAGCGTGTGTGTTAGCGTGTGTGTTAGCGTGTGTGCTAGCGTGTGTCTTAGCGTGTGTGTTAGCATGTGTGTTAGCGTGTGTGCTAGCGTCTGTCTTAGCGTGTGTGTTAGCATGTGTGTTAGCATGTGTGTTAGCCATTTATGAAGCTGTGTTGTAGATGTCAACTCCTTATAACTGCATCGTGAAGTAACTTCACTTATTGCTGTGATATTATATTTCTACTACTGCTAAACTTGCAGTAGTTGTCTTGTCTTGGTTGGAAAAACACCTCCAGAAAATACTTATATTTCTCACAAATTGAGTACTTCATAGTGGTAGAGGTACAATATATCATATAGATGCCTATAATTGACTTTGGAATGGCTACAATAGCATGATACAGATCCTTTAAGGGAGGGAACTAGCAAAAAATCTCACCTGCCGTGTCTCGCCTAAAAGAGAAATGCGAGTTAAAGAGCCTTTAGAAACGTTATACACTTTGTACCGCAAAGTTTGTTTGTATACTTTATTGTCCCTGTAGGGAAATTTGTCCTCTGCATTTAACCCATCCTTCGATGCCACTGAGGCCACCCGTAAGGAGCAGTGGTCGACGGCAGCGCCGCGCCCGGGGACCCATCTCCATAATGTGGAGCCAGGCTGATGGCCTATTGCACATGTTTTTAGTGGTAGGGGAAACCGGAGTATACGGAGGAAACCTACGCAGACACGGTCTTAAAGGTCTTACTGAGCTCTGAAGGGATCTGTGCTGGACTTCTTGGTCTTCACGAAGGACAGCTGGCAGTCTTCTGGTCTGTGACACAGAGGACAAATATGAAGTTCAATTGCAGCTTCAAATTCTTATTCCATTTCTAAGCAGTACAAATAGCTGTATCACGTTTGCTACTAAGGCCATATTTGTTTATGTTTTGAGTTGTAAAACTGTTTAGTTCCTCTTCTGACGTAGCGATCTATGACCTGCCGTGTCCCGCGGTGAGGCCTTCACCCTTTGACCCTTACCTGAGCTTGGCGAGGGTTTTGACCACAGCGTAGTCCCTCCTCTGAGCCGACGGCATCCAGCGCCTCTTCTCCGCGCACGCCAAAGTCCGGCCGCCAAAGCCGAGCATGGCGGAGAAACCGTAGCGCACCAGCCGCCCCTGAGACCAGAAGCTGCACATGTCCACCTGCTGGACGCGCCCTGGACAGAGGCGGGAGGACATCGAGTTAGTCGGGCCGGACTACATAGGGAAGTCAAGGCAAATGCGGCGGTCAGTGACAGTACAACTCAGTGCTATGTTTAAAAGGAAGTAAGAACATTTCCACAAGCACGATGCGAAGGGAGCACAAAGGACCGGGACTGAAAGGTGTGTGGCCGTAAGAAAACATCTGCAAAGATTCTGGACCAATGGAAGATGGTGATGTGGTCCAGGTTTTCCTTGTTCCAGAGTGATGTTGTGCATCAGGGGAAGAAGAGAGGCCCAAAGAATGAGACCAGCTGACAAACTGAATATCATGAATGACCAGGTTATTCCATCAACGGATTTCTTCTTCCCTGATGGCATGGACATATTCAGAGATGACAATGCCAGGATTCATCGGGACAGAGTGTTAAGGTCTGTATCCAGGGGTGACTGCAATGTTCCTAAAAGAAAGTCTGCCTTCCCTCAATCAGCCTTTTCCTATAAAGCGATCAAAGAATGGAATGGGCTTTCAGACAATCTAAAGAACAATGCAGATTTTCACAGCTTCTCACAGGCTCAAAGATTGGCTTTTAGACCAACCAGTCCTGCCCACACTAAAAGTACCAAACGGGTATTTGGCCATCAGACGATACCCTCGCGGGTACCATTTGATGGCTATTACACTGTATTGTGTTTTATGTGTTAAAAGGATTTTGACAGAAAAAAAGAAACTGTTGCACTCCATATATTTTGTGCACTTTATAACATTGCACACTAATTGGTAGTTTTCACTTTGTATTTGTATATTGCACTTTATTTGTAAACTGCCTTTTTAACTGTGTTATGTAATTTGAATTGGATATTAGCATAGCGCTAAATCTGGTGCTGCACAATGTAACTGCACATTGTAACTAAACAACATAGTGGGGGAAAAAGTATTTGGTCAGTTTCCCATAGACTTTCTATTGGATTTTGTCCAAATACTTTTTTCCCCACTGTAATTGTCACTCCTGGATTGGCCACCACTGAGTCCAGATCTTAACCCCATTGAGAGTCTTTGGGATGTGCTGGAGAAGGCTTTGCGCAGTGGTCACACTCTGCCATCATCAATACAAGATGAAAACTTCAGGCAACACTGGATGGACATAAATCTTTCGACATTTCAGAAGCTTATTGAAATAATGCCAAATATTAGAGCGAGGGTGACTCGCTCTAATATTTGAACTAGTTTTTAGAAGTCTTTTAACCTATTATGATTTATATATATATATTTAGGCTTACCCTGATATCACTTTGGAAACGTTTATTTTAAGCACTGTTTAAATTGTATTTCAGTGTCATTTCTTCACAAATGAACTCTGCCGCTCCGTTCTAATTCCTACCAACACCAAAAAGCAAGCAGCATAGATTTATATAGTTGTCCTCTTCTGGCCATATTAACGCCAGTGAATTTTTTTTCTTCATATATTTCAGGCAAGGCATTCCACAGTGGAGCACAAGGAAGACAAAGACTTGATGTCAAATCAAAAACACATTTAACACCAAAAGAAGCAAGTTCCAATTTTGCTTGAGAGGGAGGGGGAAGAAGAAAACGTATTTAATCCCACCCCATAACATTTTATACTAACAATGGAAATAGGCAACATCAACAATGGTAAGGAAACAAAAGCGCACATAGTCGACCAAACATGAATGTAATGAAGACTCATTCTCTTCAGTATAGTGACCAGGCGTGATGTTCATATAACAGTCTAAATCTCTGGATAGTTTGGTATTGCTGGAGTTGTATATCCAGTTTGTTCCAGAATTGTACCCTGCATACAGACACAAAACCTTTTCTGAGTGAATTGAGCAATGTGAAATCTCCACATCCTCTCTAATGATGCACTCTCTCGAAGGTATGGGAGTACCAAGTGAAGTATAAGGTCGGAGTGAATTCTCCTCGAGTTATGGTTTTGCTTTATTTAAGTGATTTGAAGATGCAGAGCGTTGCCACACATCAATAGCTAGGCAAACAGTACACTTTCCAGAGCCCTTCTTAGGGATTCTTGAGCAGATTTAAGTGATTTAAAACTGATAGCGAGTAAAAAATGACTCAGGCTGTCAGGCTAATTCCACGTCGGTGGGAGGAGACTTCACGCCACTCTTTTAGCCCTCATAAAGTCTGTTTTATTTATTTGATTAAAAGCTTGCAGTAGAGGCTTCTCCAAAATGGTCTGTACTCCTGGCCCAGAAGGTGATCACCACCCCGATGGCCATGAAAGAGTTCATTCCTACTTACATCAACTTAGTTTTGGGGCTAAAGCGCCCCCAGTCAATGAGTCAATACATGATTCCCAAACGCGAGGAACTGGGAGACAAAGAAAAGTGAAAACATAGACTTAACACCGTCCCGTGGTGATTGAACTTTCCACCAGAGAGAGATCTGCAGTGCCATCTGTGCCACACCTGGGGCCCCACCCCACCCATATGCCCCTGGGTTAGGTTACAGAGCGCCCCCAAAAACCAAAACGGACCCCAGAGAAATGCTTCGATGGGGGAGTTAAAGTTTCAAGTGTTTCAAAGGCAAACCCAGGCTGAGGATCTTTCATTGTTAAGAGCAGGAACTCTACAGAATTCAGTGTGGTCCTGCTCCAGAGGCTCTTGGCGTAAATGGTCAATTGTCTCAACTTATAAGGCTCTTATCCACCTACATTAGGCACTCAAATCACTTAAATCACAGAAAAATACCAGAATCTGAAGAGGACTCCCTAAATCAGAGGTGCCCAAGGTGTGGCAGCCATTTAGTCGAGTAGCGAATGAGCAAACAAGAGACAAAGACAGCTAGCTGGAACACACACATGAAGTATTTCCCAGCGTTTTAAATCCCACAGCAGCAGCAGCAGATGCAGTATCATAACCCTCCCTGATGATATGTCAGTACCTTTGGTGTATAAGGGCCTTCCCAGTTCGACTGGATTCATTTGAAAGGCTGAGATGCACCCAGAGCACACTTGGCTACTTAATATTCGAAAAACCAAAGGGCGTAATTCAGCGCTCCCGATTACAGCTGTTTGTCAGAGTCTGATGCTGGTAGAATCGGTAGAATGCACTGCAAAGGTCAGTCTTTTCTTACAATAATGATGTTTTAGTGGTGCAGACCCTCCTCAGTGAGAGTATTTATAAGCTGTTGGGGACGCTAGCACTAGATTCGCTAGCATTAGCAAATGCGTTGCAATTAGCCTTTTAATTGAATCAAGGTTATGACTGTACAACAGAGATGGCATGGCCGTATATGACTCAATATGATAAATTAAGATGCTTTTCGACAGTGATTACATTGTCTGGCTCATTGACGCTGATTAACTGATTGACACTGATTTGACTTACATTTATCTAAACATGCGGCCGCTCTCACTCGCACTGTCATGCGCAGTTCGCCTCAACTGTGACCTATTACGTATTTCAGAGGAATGAGGAATTGTCACACATCAAAATAGTAGTTTTTACTGGAAGTTCAATATTCTACACATTTTCATGAGAGACAGAGCTTCCATAAAGGTTCAGAGGTTCAGGAACACTACTGAATTTATGATTATAATGAAATGATACTTCTGTGAGGCCTGTCTGACTATGTAGCTTTCCACCCAAATGATTTTGAAGGAAATTATCCTGAAACCTGAGCATTTGAATGAGGACTCATGTGCATATCAAACTATTAGATGATAAGGTTTCTCCCAGTTTTAAAGGTATAGGCCACCGTTTTTACATACTGAGATATGAGATATCTGAGATATCTTCACTCTACTGCGCAGTAATCTTCACTCTACTGCGCAGTAATCTTCACTTTACTGTGCGGATGCCAAATTACTCCTGGTATTATTACGCCTTACAATATAGTTCCCCCTTTTATCCGCTTATAAAATCCACATTGTTTAATTTTGTGTAATTATTCTTTGTAGTAACCACACGTACCAACATTTAAATAGGGAAAACGTGGAAGAGCTTGGTAGCTTCTATCTTGACCTGTTTTGGAGCAATAGTGGAGAGAGGGAGAGGCTAAATGCTAACGCCGTCTGCGCTGTGTTTACGTGATTGAAGACACGGGTGAAGATCAGACAGGTCCTAAAGACCTCGTCAAAGCTAAGGTAAGAACATATCTCAGTATGTAAAAACGGTGGCCTATTCCTTTAAGACTTTAGTGAGAAATCCATTCCTTTTGAGCTAAATGAAGAGCGTTCCATTCATTTGGGCTGTAGGCCTCTCTGCCTCTGCTGCCATGTAACTGAAGGGCTTTACACCCGACCAGTGGCTCGAGCCCTAGTCCCTACTTACCCAGGATGATGTGCAGTGTGGCAGTGACCGGATCCCTCACTCCATGAACCGAACAGGACACAATGTCTGTAGACCCTGAGAGGAAAAGATTCATAAAAACTTAACATTAACTGTCAACATAAACCCAGTTTTTAGCTTAACTTTGGACAGTTGGGGATGATGCCCAGGGGAAGAGTCCCTCTGGAGGGTACCGACCTGTGGGGATGATTCAAGGTGGAAGAGTCCTTGTGGGCTCCCTCTGGAGGGTACTGACCTGCGGGGATGAATCCCAGGAGAAGAGTCCCTCTGGAGGGTACTGACCTGCAGGGATGATGCCCAGGGGAAGTGTCCCTCTGGAGGGTACTGACCTGCAGGGATGATGCCCAGGGGAAGTGTCCCTCTGAAGGGTACTGACCTGCAGGGATGATGCCCAGGGGAAGGCTCCCTCTGAAGGGTACTGACCTGCAGACATGATGCCCAGGGGAAGTGTCCCTCTGAAGGGTACTGACCTGCAGGGATGATGCCCAGGGGAAGGCTCCCTCTGAAGGGTACTGACCTGCAGGGATGATGCCCAGGGGAAGGCTCCCTCTGAAGGGTACTGACCTGCAGGGATGATGCCCAGGGGAAGTGTCCCTCTGAAGGGTACTGACCTGCAGGGATGATGCCCAGGGGAAGAGTCCCTCTGGAGGGTACTGACCTGCAGGGATGATGCCCAGGGGAAGAGTCCCTCTGAAGGGTACTGACCTGCAGGGAAGATGCCCAGGGGAAGAGTCCCTCTGGAGGGTACTGACCTGCAGGGATGATGCCCAGGGGAAGAGTCCCTCTGAAGGGTACTGACCTGCAGGGAAGATGCCCAGGGGAAGAGTCCCTCTGAAGGGTACTGACCTGCAGGGATGATGCCCAGGGGAAGAGTCCCTCTGAAGGGTACTGACCTGCAGGGATGATGCGCAGGGGAAGAGTCCCTCTGGAGGGTACTGACCTGCAGGGATGATGCCCAGGGGAAGAGTCCCTCTGAAGGGTACTGACCTGCAGGGATGATGCCTAGGGGAAGAGTCCCTCTGAAGGGTACTGACCTGCAGGGATGATGCCCAGGGGAAGAGTCCCTTTGGTGGGCTTGTCCAGGGCAGAGCCAGTGTCCAGCTGGGCTCGTAGCACCAGGGCGTGGCAAAGCTCGGCCACAGAGCCGTCCCCTCCGACCAACACCACCCTGCAACAAGACAACATGCATTATTCAGACCTTTTACAGCATCAGTGTTCATAAACCATGGGTCATGACGTAAAAAAACATGAAGAAATGGAGGACATGGAAAACACATGCTTGAAAAGTCATTTGGGACTGTAATCCTATTAAAGTGCAGTGGAGTTATATGATGCGAGTTGAATGGATATCGCACAAAGGGCCGCAGTGATGCAGTCTGACCAGAGAGTCTTTTAATAGTACATCCATGGAGTAGACAGATAACTCCACTTCCTGATTAGCTGACGTTGATGTGTCACTATGGAGACGGTCAGGCTATTTGGCAAATGTGAGCTTTACCAAATACACACACACACACACACATGCAGGGCTAGCTTAGCAGCGGTGAGCTAATCTCCTCTGAGCACATTAAAGTTTATGAGGCTGAGCACTAAAGCGGCTTAAACCCACGCAACAGCTATGTCTGATAGTGCTGCAAGTAGGTCCGCTAGTCACTGTTAGCGTTTGCGTGTTTTAGCCTCATTACAAAGATATTAAACATAGGTCTGGATGCTAGTTTTGTAAGAGATTCTCAAGTTCATTGCTACCATCCAGTTTAATCTAGGCATCTTGAATAAATATGTGAACAAAGATCAACATTAAAGTTGTTACCTGGCTAAAGTGAAAACATTAGAGGAACAAGCAACAAGCCTCCCATGATAGATTCACTGAGAATTCTCTGTAATTTACCGATTTTGTGAATGTTTTTTTATCTGTTGCTTTTTCCCCCCTTAACAATTGGCCTTAGGTATATTAATCATGCTACTGGCTTCTATCGCCGCCATGGCAAGTGGACGAGTGAATAACCCCAGACTTTGCTCAGTCTTTAGTCTCCGGAAGAAAGTAAAGTCTGAGGTGTGGGATTTTTGTGTATTTACAGCAAGAGAAAGATGAAACTCCCACAGGCAGAACGCCTCAAGCTAACACTATTGCACCGTTTGTAAAGCTACAGACAGAAAAACTTAGGGTAACATAAAAGGCTGAATGAAACGTGCTTCAGTCAGAAGCTTTCTCTCAGTTTGTCACAGTTTGCTTGTCTTTACCAGGCAGCAAAGTCGATTGAGGTATTTGGTGCTAGCTTGTAGCACCGCCTGACTCTACTGTATTGTTTCTTCTGAAATAATTATACCAACGTTTTGCTGACACGACCTAAGCCTTGAATTATTTTCAATTTGTTAAAGTAGTTTTTGAATAATTATGGAAGGTATAGATTTTTCTCCAAATTGTTTTCCCCCTTAACTGTTTTCAAACATGACCATATATGGGCGATTCCAGAGATGGCGTCTGTATCTATACTTGAATTTAAACTCCCTGTAAAGAAAAAATGTTTTGATAAGTTTTGAGTTGAAATAGCAGACGATGAAGATGAATATTTCATCACCCAATTCCCAAAAGTATCGTGCTAATATCGTTAATCGCAAATACTTGCCAAGATACTCGTGACCCAAAATTTCGTTTCATCCCTAGCCTAGCCTGGTCTTAGCCATCCGTAAACTCCGGTCAATTATAATTGCCCTGCATGTTACGTCTGGGTCTGATCTCAGTGGGTGCGTTACATCGGTTGACGTTCTACCGACCATTCAGCGAGCGGGGGAGGCGGGGCTTGTAGGTGACGTCAAGCATTTGCGCTGATTTGCTGGTTGCAGTTTGGCAATGGCGGCGGATACGAAAGTAATGGAAGCTCCTCCTGGCTCGGCTCCCAAATATCCAGAAATTAAAAGTGAAGCCCTGGAATGTGGTAAGGAATGATCCCAGGAGTTATAATGGCGGCTTCACTCACTCGGGCGCATCACATATGTCACGACCAAACGCGAGCGAAAGTCAGATCCAATGGTTTCAAAGGACTTCACCCCTCCCACCTGATAACGGAGCTCAATTGAGAAAGTCCAGACCCTTATACGAAACGAAGTAAGTACGAGGGTATGGTAAAACCAGGCTATCCCTAACCGTGATCCAAATAAAAATGTAATTTCTCATATATCGTATAAAATGTAGTATTTTCCACACATGTTTTTAATTGAACAGGCACTAGATTTGACTTAAACATGGATATGATGATTAAAACAACCCAACAACATTCATTCTAACAGATTCCAAACTCAGTGAAAATGGTTCCGCGACCCACCAGTTGAGAATCACTGGTTTAGAGTGTTACAATGAATATGTGTGACGTAGACTGAGCGGAGGAAGAGCAGCTGAACCAGGACGCTGCTCAATAAAACCAAAACATGAACCTGAACCCGGCAGCTGGCGTGGCTCTGTTTGGCTAACGTTAGCTTATGCCCCTCAGACAGACAGATTTCTACAGTGATGTTCAGTTTATTCTCTATAGATACAGACGGCATCTCTGGAATAGCCCATATATGGTCATGTTTGAAAACAGTTAAGGGGGAAAACAATTTTGAAAAAATCTTAACTTTTTCTAATTATTCAAAAACTACTTTAACAAACACTGAATTATGAATATAGTTTCTTCTAAATAAAGATACAAAGACATGGAGAGGAGCAAAGTGGTTCAACAGCCCATAAATACATAAAAAAAACGGAGATGCTAACTTGATGCTACATGTTAGCATCGGGCTAATGCTAGCTCCTTTGAATGCTAACAAAAACTACAACTGCCTAGTACAGAACAATCTGCTGTGAGAAAATATCCATATGGACCCGATTTACACGTGACTTTATTTGTATGTGATAAATACAAAAATGGTTAAAAAGAGTGAAATATTGTGTTTCCCAAAAGATTCTATTTTCCCCCTCGGTTAGGCCACGCCCCCTTCTATGACGAGATGCCGTCTGTATCTATTGTAGGTTGTACATTAAAGGTGAGAGAAAGGCCCCGTCACCCTGGCCTCCTTGGCGTGTGGCCGGTGTCTGGCCTGAGGCGTGTCTGGGTCAGTGTGTTTTGCGGTCAGGAGTTAGAAAGGACTGACCGGGCTTAGTGCTATTTCAGAGCACACACTCAGCTGACCTCCCCAGGCTCTCTTCATGCACACAGTCCACGTGTGACACTCAGATAGACGGCTGTAGAGAAGTCATAATGATCAACTTCAATGAACACATGAACGTAATAACCTGTTCCAGCCATTTCCATGTTTTATGTTTCATGTTTGTGAACCTGTTCTCAGACAACGGCAGTGAACCTATTCTGATTCTGAAAATGTAGAAATACTTCTCAAAAATCGTTCATCTTCGCGTACACCTTTACCTTGATGTAATGGTTGTTTTAAACCCTCACTGACTCACCCGTCGAACTGCTCCAGCTTGCACTCCGTTATCAGAGAGAGAGCGTGACCTTCCTTCTCCGTCACTGCACACACAAACAAAGGTTATGTAAGTCACCATGGCAACAGCCAACAGAACTTTTATGGTCGACGGCCACTGCGGGCTGGTGGTTTCCGAGAGTTACCGGGCCTCCAACCGACGTGACATTTTAAACGTTTGTCCGACAATTTCTGCTGTAATCAATGAAGGCCTAATATTAAAGCTGCATTATGGAACTTTTTATACGGAAATAAAGTTGATACCAGTGCGTATTTGACCCAGCAGCCGCATGGGTGGTTAGCATAGATACAGACGGCATCTCGTCATGGAAGGGGGCGGGACTTCGCCAAGGGGGAAAATAGAATCTTTAGAGAAACACCATTTTTCACTCTTTTTAGACATTTTCTGGTGGAATATGAACTTATTTATCACGTACAAATAAAGTCAAGTCTAAATCGGGCCCATATGGATATTTTCTCACAGCAGATTGTTCAGTAGAAGTGAAAAAACGGCAGTTGTAGCTAGCGCTAGCAAACCCTTAGCATTAGCCCGATGCTAACATGAAGCATCAAGTTAGCATTCTCCGTTATTTATGTATTTATGGGCTGTTGAACCACTTTGCTCCTGCCCATGTCTTTGTATCTTTATTTAGTAAAAAACTATATTCACAATTCAGCGTCTGTTAAAGTAATTTTTGAATAATTAGAGAAAGTTTAGATTTTTCTCCAAATTGTTTTCCCCCTTAACTGTTTTCAAACATGACCATATATGGGCAATTCCAGAGATGCCGTCTGTATCTATGGCACCTTTACTTTCCACCCCGGTGGCCTCTATTTCTATTTCCTTCTCTATTTGGTTTTCTGGAAGGAACATGCACGTAAACATAGAGACAGTTCCATCAGCAGTGAAAACCTACCAGCAACCCTAAAAACAACTGACCCCGGAGCGTCCTAGAGGCCAGCGGGTCACTGAAAGGTCAAATACGCACTAATATACATGCACACAAAGTTACATAATGCACCTTTAATATGGATTAAAATAGAAATTAAAGCAAAAATATAAACACTGTTTGGGCCTATTTGATTGAATTTATCATTGCAATATAATCCGTCTGATTTGAGGTTGTGGTCGTTGTGAGTGAACCCTGTGTTTGTGTGCGTTTCCCCAAAACACACACAATAGATTCCCACCTTTGCTAATCACAAGCGATGTGATTAGAGCAGTGGTTCTCAACCTCAACAGTTCACTAGGATCGTGACCCCCGCCTGGGTCAGACCATGGGAAAAACAGGGACATTAACCTATATAATTCTTAAAAAGCATAGAAAAAACAATGGCTAAAATAAAATGAATCAAATTTAGAACAAATAATAGCACCCTGGTAAATAGCATGTATGCTACAATACCATAGTAATAATATATATTTTTTATATATATATGCTCTGGTGACCCCCCAAATCTGTCTTGCCAACCCCTTGAGGGTCCCGACCCCCAGGTTGAGAACCCCTGGATTAGAGGACACAGTAGACACATTTGAAACATTTGGCTTGAGGTTTATTTTACATTTTGCTGTGTTTTTAATATTGCCTTAATCTTAATTTACCTTCAAAATGCAAACAGGAAGTAGCTGGGACCCTACACTGGCCAACAGGAAGTTAGCCATAAAAACATTACGCACACTGAGCCTTTTCCCAGTTTTCCCATCTTCCCAGAAGCAACGCCTCATTTATATAAATCAGTTGCCTGTTGCCCACCACCTGCATGTTGGTTTAATGGTTTATTTGGTCGGAACAGTGCATGTTGATGAACATACATGGGTCTCATGCATGTAAACAAGCCACAGCGGATTGTAGCCTTGTGCTAATTTCCATCCGTCGTCCCCCATGCTCACTCTCAAACACACTCACATTCATCCTGGCCTATTGTACATGTTTTTAGTGGTAGGGGAAACCGGAGTACCCGGAGGAAACCTACACAGACACGGGGAGAACATCCAAACTCCACACAGAAAGGCCCCGTCCCTGGTGGGAATCGAACCCGGACCTTCTAGCTGTGGAGCACAAGCACTAACCGCTGTGCTACCGTGCCGCCCATGTTGTGTTTCACTCACACAGATTACACATATTTTCAGTAACTACAAGGTCTTAGCTTTCAATTGAGGCATTGCACCGTCCTCTAGGCTGTAAAACGAAAAAAGAAAAGAAAAAAGTGTCAAAAAGCATCTAAAAAGTGACAAAAAAGGGTCTGAAAAGTGATTATAAGAAAAATGGGACAAAATGGGGTCTACACTCTGGATTTCCTCAGATTGCGTTTCCTCTCTGTAGCCTCGCGGCGGGATCATGTCCCCGCGAGCCCCAGCGGACAGATGGAGGGACACTGATATCGGCTCCATGTGTGGTCAGTCACCGAGAGGGACAGTGGACATTTCACCATCTGCCACTGGAGACGGGCCACGTCCACCACACGGGACAGACCCAAGACTGAATCTGAGGAGTCGTGTTTGTCACTAACATGAGGGAATAAGCTGCGCGTTAAAAAAGGACCTGGTCATTCTGCGTTTGGAACACTTGTAACATTAAAACAGGGGAGTTTTTACTGAGATTCACTATCTCTTTTTCAGAGAGGACCCTATTGTACATGCTTTAGCAGTAGGACTGGGTAAGAATACTTATACCTGAACATATACTTTTTCCAATATCTGAAATCTTTGTCATCTAGAACCAGAAAACAGAACAATAATGTGTGGAAGATCTGCAAATGTACAACATCGAGTTCATTTCCAATGTCAGAAATGTGTGAAAAAATGGGCAACAATAGGGGAAAAATAAGAAAAATTGGGGGAAAATAGGGAAAATATTAATAATAAAAAGTAGGCAAAAATGAGAGGGGAAAAAATGAAAAAGAATTGGCAAAAATGGGGCAAACATTGGGTGTTTATTTTTATTTGTTTTAAAGGGAAAAATAAAATAAATAAATTGGGGAAAAATGTGTGAATTTGAGCTAAAAACTCTAAGTGTAGAGGTGAAAGGGTCGCTTTTTTTAAGGTTTTAGTCCCGTGACTGTGTGTCTCCACAAAACCAGTCCGATATTGTTCTTATGATTATTGGCCCCATTTATTGGACCAATTCCTTTATTGCATAAACTTAAGTTCCACTTGAGACGGTGAGTTACCTCTGTAATGCTTTATAATAAGGGGACATGAATTCATGCATGAATTTGCCCCGAAAAATGAAGCGTCTTAAGAGATGCAGAACCTGAGCTTAAAGCAACTTTCTAGACC